>NC_073307.1:8185008-8216231 GCF_027595985.1 Sorex araneus
CTTCTCTGTTCTTCCTTGTTTGCCGGGGCTTTGCTTGGCTGTGCTCATGGGCAGTTCCTGGCGCTGTACCCAGGAGTGACCCCTGGCAGTGCCCAGGGGACAGTACGTGACATCCAGGCTGTGGCGTGCAAGTGCCTTAAGCTCTGTCTTGTCTCTCTGGCCCCACCCTAGGCTTTCTGTTCTCGGTACCTTCGTACCAGCTGCTTTCTCAGTTGGCAGGAACTGGGCTCTGGGAACCTGATTTGAAAGATTCTTGGTAGCAGGAAGGTTGGAATAAAGACAAACCCAAACCCAAAGCCGAGAATGGGAAGCGCCACTTTCTGTAGTGGCCTGAAAGCCACGTTTGGATCAGGCATCAGTCCCATCCCGGGCGCACGATCACTCACAAGGGTTCCCCCCACCCCCAAACCCAATATGTTTCTTCTTAATCACTGTCATCCTGTTGATCATCCAATTATTCGAGCGGGCACCAGTAATGTCTCTCATTGAGAAACTTATTGTTACTGTTTTTGGCATATCCCATACGCACGGGTAGCTTGCCAGGCTCTGCCGTGCGAGCTCCATACTCTCGGTAGCTTGCCGGGATCTCAGAGAGGGGCGGAGGAATCGAACATGGGTCGGCCTCGTGAAAGGCCAACGCCCAACCACTGTGCTATCACTCCAGCCCATGTTTCTTCTAGAAAAAAAAATACTTCAAACATATCCCCAAGGGGGAAAATACAAAAGAAGTCTGGTTTGACCAAAACATTTTTCCGTTGGATCATTTTATCTATCTCTTAATGCACATCTATTTACAAGCCTCCCCGGGCTCGCTCTTTCATCCGCGGGACAGAGAGTGCAGACGCCATCTCTGCCCGTGATGGGCAATGGGGACCCTGCAGGCCGCTGATCAAACACAGACCCTGACCTCCTGGAGCTGCCATTCTGCCAGTGGGGACCGTCATTGGAGCCGGAAGTGAAGAGATGAGGTCGCTGTGCTTGGGACAGAAGGCCGGCCGCCGCGTGCTGGGGAGCGGGGCACCTCTCAGCTGCGATGCACGAGCCAGACATCTCCTTGTGTTTGCGGTTGGTCCCCACAGGCGGAGGCTTCGGGATCCCAGTCTTGGTGCTTAGGGGTCACTCCTGGGGACCCGTGCGTCGTGTTGGGGACAGAGCCTGGCCCCCTTGCCTGCAAAGCCTGTATTCTAGCCCTTGGCGCTGTCCCATTGGCCCAGGTACCCACTTTTGGAGATTTGCAAATCCAGACCTGAGCAGTGAGGGGCGGGCAGTTGCCTGCAGGTCTGTGGGAGAGTGTTTCCGGCACAGACGAGAGGTGTGGTTGTGAATCTGTGCATTACCTATTTCATCTCTTTTTCTTTTTGCTGCGCTGGGCATATGGAACTCGGAGTCTTATGCACGCACAACAAAACCTCTGATGCCCAGTTTCGTCCCTCCCCGGCCCTAGCCCACTTTTAAAAAAAATTAAGTAGAAATGGTCACTGTTCTTTTGGCCGTTTGTATTTCTTCTTTGAAGAAATTTCTCTTCATTTTCTCTCCCCATTTCTTGATGGGCAGCAGAGCCTGGCAAGCTACCCGTGCGTATTGGATATGCCAAAAACAGTAACAATAAGTCTCTCAATGAGAGACGTTACAGGTGCCCGCTCGAACAAATCGATGAGCAACGGGATGACAGTGACAGTGATTTCTTGATGGGGTTGGATTTCTTTTTCTTGTAAAGTTCTACCAGTGCCTTAGATGTCTTGGATATTAACCCCTTATCAGATGGGTATTGGGTATTAATGCCTTATCAGATGGGTATTGGGTAAATATTTTTTCCCAATCTGTGGGCTGTCTCTCTCTCTCTCTCTCTCTCTCTCTCTCTCTCTCTCTCTTTTGCTTTTTTGGTCACACCCAGCAGTGCATAGGGGTTACTCTGCACTCAGGAATCACCCCTGGCGGTGCTCAGGGGACCATATGGGATGCTGGGAATTGAACCCCGGTCAGCCGCTGCAAAGGCAAATGCCCTCCCACTGTGCTACCGCTCTAGCCCCTGTCTGTCTCTGTCTCTTGGTCACAGTTTCTGTTGAGGTGCAGAAGCTTCTGAGTCCAATGGAGCCCCATTTGTTTGTCTCAGCTTCCACTGGCTTCGTGGCCACTGTTCTTTACGTCACCTGCCTGATGTTTTAGAATCCAGAACCTTGAAGGTGTGGAAGATCACGTGGATAAATAGGTTCTCTGAGGAAACATTTTCAGCGGCAGCTGGGCGGCACCCCGGAACCCGGAGCATTAATATTTCCTTTGTGCCACAGCCTGAGCGGACCAGGAAAGCCTCACCTCCAATTAGGCTTCGCTGTCAAACAAACTCTGGCCAGATCAGGTCCTGCCGCGGATCCCAAAGCATCTGAGCTTTTCTGCAGCCTGAGCTTTGCAGATCATAAGCAAGGAGAGTGCGGGCAGATTGGGTGCTGTGCCCCAGGGCAGCATGTAGCATTTTCAGAGTCGCACCTTCCCTGCCTAACGTGTTTCAGGCATCTGGGAGGAGCCTCCCTCCGCGTGCCTTAACGATCATGATTTTAGAATGCGCAGGGTAGCTAAATAAAGCATGTGCAATCTGCTTTTGATGCATAGAGATACACGATCTCCAGGTAATTTATCAAAATTGCAGGTCAAGGTCCCCTAATTCTGCCAACGACTGGAGGTTAATTCTTTTCATAATACGGTTGAGGGCTCAAATGGTATCACTTTCAAGGTAATGACAACACAGGAAGCTTAGCTTTGCCCTGTTTCCCCCCTTCCCCCCCCCCAGCCTCTTTTCTTCCCCTCTGCTACATTTGTAACAGAAACTGCATCTTTCAGGGTTGGGCTATTAGCCATTTAAGTGATGAGCAAACGGAGAGGAGACAATTGCTTTCTTTTCCTTTTAAGAATAGAATGACCCAGGACGGGGGCTCCCCTTTACCTAATGACCCAGGCACAGCCAGCACGTCTTTGTCTTCACTGAGTCTCTGGGGATCTCAGCATCCCCATCTTCCCCATGAAGACCAGCCTGAGCATCAGCCCCAGAATTCAGTGTCCTGGTTTCCGGTCCAGTATGTGAAGATTCCTCCAGAGCCCACACTCAGCTCTCGGATTTGTCCAGAGCAGGGAGGATGCTAGGACCCCTTTGTCGCCCCCTTAAGCCACACCCTTCCTGGAAATTGTGCCTGCGCATTAAAAAAAATTTTTTTTTCTATCACTGTGAGATACAGTTACAGAGCTTTCATGATTGGGTTTCAGTCATAAAATGATCAAACACCCATCCCTCCACCAGTGCACATTCTACACCACCAATGTCCCCAGTATCCCTCCCGCCCCATCCCTGACCCCATCCCACCCCCTGCCTCTGTGGCTCTCTCTCTCTCTCTCTCTCTCTCTCAATCTCTCTTTCTCTCTGTCTCTGTCTCTCTCTCTCAATCTCTCTCTTTCTCTCTCTGTCTCTCTGTCTCTCTCTCCCCTTTTGGGATTATGGTTTGTGGTTTGCAATACAGATACTGAGAGGCCATCATGTTGGTCCTTTATCTACTTTCACATCTCCCATCCCGAGCGATCCCTCCAACCATCGCTGACTTAGTGATCCCTCCTCTGTCCCAGCCGCCTTCTCCCCCAGCCCATGAGGCAGGCCTCGAGCCTCGGTGCGATCCTCCTGGCCCTTGTCTCCACTGTCCTTGGGTGTCAGTCTCATATGATGTTATTTTATATTCCACAAATGAGTGCAGTCCTCTGTGTCTGTCCCTCTCTTTCTGACTCATTTCACTTAACACGATACTCTCCATGGCCACGTGCCCGGGCGGCGTTAGATAGGATGCCGTTCTGGGGTCAGCTTTACACACAGAAGGTCACGTTGTTGCTCTTCACAACAGCCCAGGTCTTCCTCCGTCTCTTAGTCTGGAGTCCTTGAGCATCGTTTGAAGAAGCACAGGGACGCCAGTGACTGTGAAGTGAAGCTCAAGAAGGAGTTTGCCCTTATTGATCCGTGCTCCAGGAGCCAGATGGAATCCTTCTTGGAATACACGTTTATACACGTGTGTTGGACCCTCCCCACTCCCCACTGTGGGATGCGTCCAGACCTAGGAGCGTTGTTTATTGACTGGCTGTTGACCGAACGTCACAAACCTCCCGTCTGTGACTGGCCATCACAGAGGTCTGGACATTTTAGAAATTGGGATATCAACGTTCCTCTTCTTGGAATAAATGAAGGGATTGTGTGGGTGTGAGTTGTGGCTGGTTGCTAAGAATATCGAATCAGGGAATCAGGTTGCCATTGCTATAGCAACAGTGTTGCTCTGACTCTAACAGTCCCCCTCCCCGCCCCCCCCCCCACCCCGCAATCATTTGGAATTCATAAGTGAAATACACTGTTTATTGGGGTGGTATTTGAAAGAGATCCTGGCTTGCAGAAAATGGGAATCCCGTACTCGGAAGGGGGCTGATAACCCCACGAAGCTGCACTTGAGTGTTTTATTAATTTAGGGTCTGTAATCGACAGCCGTCTGTTCTTCTGTGTTTTGGCTTCACCGATGCTAAAAAAATTCAAAGTCACATTCATCTGACTCTACCCTGGGACTCCAGATTAGCCAAACCATCACTTACCACACACTGATGATCTGACAGGAAAAAGCATTGGATAATTCTGTCATTATACGTGAGAATTTAAATATTATATTCTGGCTCCCTTCAAACAAGAATTTTAAATTTTTTTCTAAGTACAGTGGCTAAACTATTTTTTTGTTTTGTTTTGGAGCCACACCCAGTGGTGCTCAGGGCTTACTCTTTTTTTTTTTTTTTTTGGTTTTTGGGTCACACCCGGCGATGCACAGGGGTTACTCCTGGCTCTTCACTCAGGAATTACCCCTGGCGGTGCTCAGGGGACCATATGGGACGCTGGGATTAGAACCCGGGTCGGCCGCGTGCAAGGCAAACGCCCTACCCGCTGTGCTATCGCTCCAGCCCTCAGGGCTTACTCTTGGCTCTGCACACAGGGATCACTTCTGGTGGTGCTTGGGGCACCAATGGGATGCTGGGGATCTAACCACGTGGGTCGGCCACATGCAAGGCAATTGCCCTACCCACTGTACTATCTCTTTGGCCCCATGTGGTGGTTACGTTTCTTTTCTAAAAGTGTAAAGCCAGTGAAGAAATCCAGGGAGAGCTCATAGCTCTGATCCCCTGTGGTGAAAACCACGTGTGCGTCCCTTGAGTTGCTCTCTTCCGGGGCACAGAGCATGTTGCCTGTGTGCCCTTTTTGTGTGTGTATTTTGCATCCCGTCCCTGTCTCTGCCCCATGTGCCTGTGGTTGTCATTGTCGCTGTGACACTTTGAGGTGCTTCCAGGGACCCTGCTGTCTAGCAGGGCCCGTGGACCCCCTGTGGGCACGTGGGGAGGTGCCAGGGATTGAACTTGTGACTTCCAGCATCTCAGTTGTGCAGGTGTTCTTGCCACGTGGCTCCCCCTGGGTGCCACACTGTCTGTGTGTTCCCAGTTCTGTTTCCCGGCTTCCCTGCTGTTGCTGCTGCTGCGATGCCCGGGCACTGCGCTCTGGTGCTCAGGGGATGACGTCTCAGGTTGGGGCTGCACACGAAGGTGGTCCCCTCTCCTGGCACTTGGGGCAGCTTTAGTTGTCCTTGTCCACATGCTCGCATTGACACCCACAGCCTAGGGTTAGAGTCTCTGGGAGTCACGGCAGTGCCCGTGCCCCAGGCCACTCACCAAGGGTTGTGCTTCCTGGCAGTGCACGCACCCCCCTTTTCAGTTGCAGTGCTCACCGGGTTCCCTACCCTTTCTCTGGTGCTCATACATCCCTGGCTCACCTGCGGTGTCGAGGAAGGACAGAGAGCAGAGCTGCCAGGCTCAAACAGAGGAGCCACCAGAATCATGCTGGCTGTATGTGGGACACCAGGGATTGGAACTCATGACCACACGTTTGCAAGGTGGATATTCCAAACCACTGTGCCATTTCTCCAGACCCCAACAGTGTTTTAAAAGTTTTAGCTCAGCGGGTAGGGCATTTGCCTTGCATGCGACCGACTGGGTTCAATTCCTCCATCCCCACAAGCTACCTAGAGTATCCCAGCCACATGGCAGAACCTGGCAAGCTACCCGTGGCGTATTCGATATGCCAAAAACAGTAACAAGTCTCCCAATGGAGACGTTACTGGTACCTGCTCAAGCAAATCAATGAACAATGGGACGACAGTGGAGTGCACTGTCTTTGAGACATGTCTCCAGCCCTAATGGTGTGTGGTTTTGTTTTGTTTTGTTTTTGTTTTCAGGTAACACCCAGTGGTATTCGGTGGTTACTCCTGGCTCTGTACTCAGGGGTTACTCCTGGCAAGCTCGAGGGTCCCATTGGGATGCTGAGGATTGAACCCGTTTCAGCTGTGTGCTAGCCAAATGCCCTATCTGCTGGGCTCCAGCCCTTTTTTCTTTTTTAATTATTTATTTATTTATTTATTTTGCTTTTTGGGTCACACCCGGCGATGCACTGGGGTTACTCCTGGCTCTGCACTCAGGAATCACCCCTGGCAGTGCCCAGAGGACCATATGGGATGCTGGGAATCAAAATTGGGTCGGCCGCATGCAAGGCAAACGCCCTATCCCCTATCTGCTGTGCCCCCTGTTTGTTTTTTAATAGGAAGTTTTACTGGTTTTGGAAACATTTTCAACTGCTAAAGCAGCTTAGACTGTCTTCAAGCTTGAATAATAAATAAATAATTTTACTTTTGAACTCTTTTTTTCCCCCTCTCCCCAGCCCTGGAAAACATGCCCTCGCGGGGTTTGTCTTGACAGGGAGTATGTCTCTCTCCGTGGACGAAATACTTTCTCTGTCCTGCTCTGGGAAGTATGCAGAATATTCGGTGTAAGGATTTCCCTTTAGCACTGTCTTCAGGAAACGTGAAGCCAGCATATTTTCTGACGTTAGTCACTGAAGTTGGAGTCAGGGAGAGTTTCCACAGCAATTCCACTGACTCCCGGTCATGCTGAAGTGGATTCCGTTGAGGAGATTCGAGTCAGCACATGTTCTTAACAGATGGTGCACAGAGGCCTGGAAACCGGTGTGCTAAGTTTAGGCTTGCAGGAGGCCTGTGCCCGAGCCCGGGCTGCACAAACGTTCCCTATTTCCGACCCCTTTCCAAAGCCCAACGCTTTCACACCCTGCACCGCCCGCAGAAATCCAGCAGGCACACGAGTGAAACATTTATGGAGAGAATAGATCATAGGGAAGTTTATTTGAAAGCCAAGTTCCCAAGAGTTGCAGGAGGGCTGGAGTGATAGGACAGTGGGTGAGGCCCTCGCCTTGCATGGGGTTGATCCGGGTTCATTCCTGGGGATCCCATCCGGCCCCCCTGGGCACTGGTGGGAATAATTTCTGAGTACAGAGCCAGGAGTAACCGCTGAGCATTGCCAGGTGTGGCCCCCAAACCACGACAACAAAAGATTGAATAAATAAATAATGTAGCACTGCACTGTAACACTGTCATCCTGTTGTTCATCGATTTGCTTGAGCGGGCACCAGTAACGTCTCCATGGGGAGACTTGTTGTTACTGTTTTTGGCATATTGAATACGCCACGGGGAACTTGCCAGGCTCTGCCGTGTGGATGGGATACTCTCAGTAGCTTGCTGGGCTCTCTGAGAGGGACAGAGGAATCGAACCGGGTCGGCAGCGTGCAAGGCAAACGCTCTACCTGTTGTGCTATCGCTCCAGTCCAAATAAATAATAAATAAATGAAAAAAGTTACAGAATCGCGGAAGGGCCCACAGTTGGAGGAATATAGCTCTGCACTGCATCCTATACTTTTAGCTGTGGAATGTGAAATGTTCCATCCCCCACCACCCCCCTGTCTCCTGCAAGTCACACTTGGCCTCCTCCCTCCCCTCCCAATTAATGCTACTAAGCCTCTCTTTTTGCAATAGGAGGGTGGCTGCATTGCCCCGGGTTCCAGAACCCTGGGAATCACACAAAGGACCTGGGCTGTTGACTCCCATTGATTCGTGCCCTATTTTCTGGGCCAGCTCCAAGGTCTATTCGAATGGCTCTGGGGGTCTTTTCACAAAGAGGATTGGGAGGTTTTGTGAAGACCCCAAGAACATCAGCTTCCCAGTAGCTCCGCCCCCCCTTTTGCACCTTCACAGGCTGTCACTGGTTTCCTAGAGAGTGGAAGGCCGTTCTGTTTGCATGTCACCTTTTTTTGCTCAAGGTTTGAAGAAATTAAGCAGCTGGCACATTTCGGGAGAAAGGAAGTGATTCATGAGGAGAGCGGGAGAGGCTTTGAAGTGTCAATATTGGGAACACTTACACTTTTTTTTCAGAAAGAAAAAATATGTCGCAGCTTTCAAGAATATCAACAGACAGTTTTCCTTGTGTCACTCCCCGTGCCCTCAAAGTTTCTTGTGGACGACAGACATCCTGCTCTTGATGATATTCAGGGGTGAGGTCAGGGTAGAAGGGGAATCGCTGGATCATATGGAAGTTCTATTCTTACTTTTATTCGCTCTCACTTTGGGGCCATGCCTGGCTGTGCTCAGGGTTTACTCCCGGCTCAGTGCTCAGGGGTCAAACCTGGACCATATTGGGTGCTGGGGATTAAACCCAGGGTGGCCGTGTCAAGGCGAACAGCCCACCTGCTGTCCTATCACTTCGCCCCACTCTCACTTGGAGAGTCTGCACTGTTTCCCATAGAGACGGAAACAGACGACATTGACACCTTCAGTGACTAAGGGGCCCTTTCCCACGTCGCACCAACGCTGCTTGGGTTCATCTTGTCATGTAGGCCATTCTCGCCAGGCCAAGATGAGACCTTTTCATTGTTTAGATTTGCATTTCCCTAATAGCCAGTGACAATGAATACTTTTTGTAAGCCTATAGACCATCTGTCACTGTCACTGTCACTGTCATCCCATTGCTCATAGCTTTGCTCGAGCGGGCACCAGTAACGTCTCCATGTGAGACTTGTTGTTACTGTTTTTGGCATATTGAATATGCCACGGGGAGCTTGCCAGTCTCTGTCATGTGGGCAAGAAACTCTCAGTAGCTTGCCCGGCTCTCCGAGAGGGGTGGAGGAATTGAACCTGGGTCAGCTGCGTGCAAGGCAAACGCCCTACCCGCTGTGCTATTGCTCCACCCCAGACCATCTGTATGTTCCTTTTTTTTTCTTTTTTGGGTCACACCCGGCAATACTCAATCCATCCTTCCTTCCTTCCTTCCTTCCTTCCTTCCTTCCTTCCTTCCTTCCTTCCTTCCTTCCTTCCTTCCTTCCTTCCTTCCTTCCTTCCTTCCTTCCTTCCTTCCTTTCTTCCTTCCTTCCTGTCTCCTTCCCTCTTTCCCTCCTTCCATCCTTCCTTCCTTCTTTTCCTCCCTGTTTTGGGGGTCACGCCCAGCAGTGTCTGGGTGACCATGCAGTACCTGAGCTTGACCCTCGGCCTCCAGCAAGCAGAGCACATTCTCCAGCCCTTTGAGCTATTTCTGCAGCCCTCATTCTTGACCTCTGCATGTCCCCAGGTTTTCCTGGGCGAGGGTTGCTTTGAACTCACTCCCTTCTCCGAGTGCCCGCTAGAGAGAGTTCAGGCTTTCCCAGCACCCTTTCCCTTCCGAGCAATGTCTCAGATGCGTGGACGCTGAGATTTGGACAGCTTCCCGTTTCACGAACAGGGACCCAGTGGACAACCTGAACTCTGCAGAAAGTAAAAATAGAAAAGGCAGAGGGTTCCCCGGGACGGCTGCACGCGGAGCAGATTCGCAGCTGTTCTCTGTAAAGAGAAAGTTCTGCGAGCCCTCAGTGTTGTTCTGTCATCGCCGGGAAAAGCCAAAGAGCCAGTGCTGCAAGAACGTTAGTGCGTTTTCTAAAGCCTTGCCGATTTAGCTCATGGACTCTCTCTTCTTGGGGTCTGCGGCCGTGGTAAGCCTTTCAGAAACCTGTGTTCTTTGGGTCGCACCCAAACTTGGAATTTGCATCTCTCGCTGGCATGCAGATTTTTGCATGGACCTTTCCTGCTTTGGTCATTTCAGGTGCCCTCGGAAATAGATTGATTAGAAAAGTCTGTGGCCAGGGAAGGTTGACTATTGACTGCAGCATAAGACGACTTCCGTATATTGGCCGGAAGTTCCTTTTCCCTGAACTCTGAGGTAGATGTGGCCACGTGACCCCAGCGGGGGCTCTAACAAGCCTTTTCTCTCTGCCTTTCTTTCAGCTGTCAAGTGACCCGTCAGGCCCTTCCTCAGACATTGAAAACATTCATTTTCTAGATAATTGGACGTGGTGAGCGTCAGAGCCCAGGGCTTCAAAGGAAAAACCCTCCTCTGTGGACTTCAAGGGCGTCAGAGATGAAAAGTTTATAGATTTGGTCTGAGATGAGTGGGACTGTCAGGATTCTCGATAGTTCCCTGGCGTTGGGTTTTCAGTCGTGTGTCAGTCAGCCTTCCCCTGCGTGTTCACACTCCCGAGACTAGCCTTCCGTGGCCTGAGGCGTCCGGCTAAAATGAATGATATAAAACACAGGCCACATGACAGAAAGTCATTTTACAAAGCCAGTCGCGATGACTTGGAGAGCACGTGAAATTAAGTCTGCCTTGGCCTTGGCATCAGGACCCTGCATTGAGAGACATTAGTCATAGGCATTCCGTCACAACACCCGCGAAGCCGTTAAAATGCACAGTTTTCCTTAGGTGGCCAATTCTCACAGGAGCCATTGTGTCCGAGGGCTTGAGCGTGTTCTCCTAGGAGAGAAGCCCAGTGGCAGAGAAATAAAATCATCCATTTCCTACTTGACAAATCTCTGCCTCAGAAATTCAGAGTTCAGACTCAGGGGTTTAAAGGGGGTTTTCTTGGGGCTGGAGCAATAGCACAGCGGGTAGGGCATTTGCCTTGCATGCGGCCGATCCGGGTTCGATTCCCAGCATCCCATATGGTCCCCTGAGTACCTCCAGGGGTAATTCCTGAGTGTAGAGCCAGGAGGAACCCCTGAGCATCGCCAGGTGTGACCCATAAAGCAAAAAAATAAAATTAAATAAAGGGGGTTTTCTTTTAAAAATTAAATTACCTGAGATACACAGCAGTTACAAAGTTGTTCATGATTGGGCTTTAGGGCTTTAGTCATACAATGTTCCAACATCCATCCCTTCTCTCTCTCTCTCTCTCTCTCTCTCTCTCTCTCTCTCTCTCTCTCTCTCTCTCTTCATTTTGGGACACTAGGGTTTGCAGTACAGGTACTGAAAGGTTTCCATGTACACCCCTTTACCTGTTCTTGTCCAGAGTGATCATTGCCAACTGTCATTGACATAGTGGTCCCTTCTCTGTCCTAACTGTCCTCTCTCCTTCACTTGTGACAGGGTTCCAACCATGGGTCAGTCCTCCTAGCCCTTGTTTCTACCGACCTTGGGTACTACAGAAGGAGTTTTCTTCAGCTCTTGTGCCCCACATGTTCGTGAGAGGATGTTTAGGGCCAGCCACAAATAACCCAAAGCAAAACTGGGGGTGGGGGTCCCCTACTCCCAGCACCAGCTTACTCCACAGCTGTCCCCCATAGAAGCCCAGGAGCCTGGGACCAGAGACATTTCTCCAAGTCCTCTGGACTAATATTCTAGCTACCAGGAAGTCTTTATCTCTGCTTCTCCCCCCGGGAGAAGCTTCTCCCCAGAGGCTGGAGCGATAGCACAGTGGGTAGAACTAGGACGTTTGTCTTGCATGCAGCTGACCTGGGTTTGATTCCTCCATCCCTCTCAGAGAGACTGGCAAGCTACCGAGAGTATCCCACCCGCATGGCAGAGCCTGGCAAGCTGCTCGTGGCGTATTCCATATGCCCAAAACAGTAACAAGTCTCACAATGGAGACATTACTGGTCCCCGCTCAAGCAAATTGATGAACAATGGGAAGACAGTGCTACAGTGCTCTCCCAGGGGCTAGTTGTGGGTGTGCACTCTTATCACCTTCCCACACCCAGGGGGTGTGGCTGAAGTTGCCTTAGTGATATTTGTTTATTTGTTTGTTTTGGCCTTCCCCAGCAGTGCTCAGGTATCACATCTGGAGGACTTTGGGGACCATAGGACAGATGCCCGGTAATGAACCCAGGCTGGCCACGAGCAAGGCAAACTCCCTGCCCGCTGGACTGTCTCACTGGCCTCATGATCTTTGCACAAATGTCTTGTGTTAGTTCTTCTTTTTCTCATTTTTCTTGATCTATAAATCTAAAGGGAAGCTGGTTCCTACAGGTTGGATCTGTTTAGATTAAGTGAGGAAAATGATAAAGCAACTTCCTTATGTTTGAGCCTTGTTGGTAGGAAGCCAAAAGTTTTTATGTTGACATAAACATTAAAGATGTGGCATACTGGGGCTGGAGTGATAGCACAGCGGGTAGGGTATTTGCCTTGCACACGGCCAACTCGGGTTCGATTCCCAGCATCCCATATGGTCCCCTGAGCATGGCCAGCGGTAATTCCTGAGTACAGAGCCAGGAGTGAACCCTGAGCATCGCTGGGTGTGACCCAAAAAGCAAAAACACAAACAAACAAAAAAAGATGTGGCATACTTAATCTAGTATACACAGAGCTATTTTCTGTTTTGGATTTCTTTTTGACCCCAGCAATACTTAGGGGTTACTCCTGGCTCTGCACTCAGGAATGACTCCTGTCTATGCTTGGGAAACCATATGGGATGCTGGGGATCGAACCCAGGTTGGCTGTGTGCAAGGCAAATGCCCTCCCCACCGTACTATCATTCTGGCCCAAGGATGACTTTTTTTTTTTTTTTTTTTTTTTTTTTTTTTTTTTTTTTGCTTTTTGGGTCACACCTGGCGATGCACAGGGGTTACTCCTGGCTCTGCACTCAGGAATCACCCTGACGGTGCTCAGGGGACAATATGGGACGCTGGAAATCAAACCCAGGTCGGTCGCATGCAAGGCAAACGCCCTACCCTCTGAACTATTGCTCCAGCCCCACCGAGGAATGACTTTTTAATGAAAAATAGTGTCTGGTCCATATTCTACTAAGAGACTGGCAAGGTCTCAAAATGAACTTCTTCAAAGAGTGAAGAGAATTCCGGGGAATGGTCTCCACAGAGGCAAGACATATGAAAACTGGGTATTGCTTTTGTTTAGCGAATGAGAGAAAACAAGTGATTTTTCTTCTTGGCTACCGTGTATAGGGCGGTACCCTGGTGTATATTGGCAGTAACAGTGTGGAGTGTGTTCTCGGGAACGAAGCTCACGGTTCCTTGCCCTGGGGACAGGGCCAACTGTGCCTGCTGGATAATCGGGAGGGAGATGCTGTGAGGTCAACCCTTCAAAGCGCAGAGACAAAGGGACCGTTTTCCCCTGTAAGCCCAGTGAATAGAAGCCTTTATCTGCCAGGATGTGGAGAACACTAAGGCCAGACCCAGTGCTGCTCGCTCTTCGGGCGTTTCTGTCTTTCCGACATAGGCTGAACTGGCTTAGGGCTTCCTGCTTGCCCAAGACTGTAAGCACTTGCTCTCAGAGAACACAGAGTCAGAACTCCTGACTGGAGAAGGGGCGGGAGCCCGAGAGGTCTCTGCAGGAGGGGAGTGTGGTGTGACAGGTGGGGTGAGGCAGGGACAAGGAGCTCAGAGCTGCTCCTAGCTGGGCCTGTGGACCAGAGCTCGAGCCAATCACTGTGTCCCTGGTTTTGAATCAATAGCAGAAGGGGAAACGCAGAACAGGCAGGGATAAAAATAGAGCTGACCTCGAACCAGGTCCTTAATGAGCGCGAACAGAGAAGAGTCGGAAAAGCGAGTGTCTGGCTCCTCATACACCCCGAGAAGGGGGGGGGCTGCTGTTTCCGTGAGATAGATTATTCCAAAGTCTTCTTCGTGTGTTCCAAAGGCAACATTTAGGATGTTGAAAAACCAAAACTGCCTAAAAGAAACATCAAAACAAAACCCAAACCCCCCAAACGTCCTGGAATGAAAGCCAAGATGGAACTTGGCGAGAAGAAACCATCTCTTTGCTGTGGGATTTTGAAAGTCTAGTTCACATCCCTGACCCTGAAAGAGCCTCCAATGTTGGGAAGGACAAGTAGGGAGAGGCTTCTAAAATCTCGGGGCTAGGACAAATGGAGACGTTACTGAAACCGCTTGAGAAATGAAAATCAACGGGATGATGATGATGGTGATGAGGATGATGATGATGATGATGATGATGGTGATGATGAGTTCACATCTCTAACGGTCCATGGATTGATGCCCTGCAGGGGTCATTTCTCTGGGCATCAGACTCACACGTGCTGGCCACTGCAGTCAGGGCCTGGCATAAGTAGCTGATTTAAGGCCCCGGATGTGAGCCCCTAGATAGCTCCTTCCGGAGGAAGAAACATGTATGCAAGGAACCCAGTTACATGTGTTTAGAGGGTGTTAATAGCACACAAATCATGTTTTTTGGTACCAGTTTCCCTCCCTCCCCCAAGATCAATCAGATAATCATGAGAGACATGAATAAAAATGGGGGTGGGGGTGATATGGAGTTTCATGGCCTGTGTTCTACTAGGGAGGAGTGAGGAAGACTGAATTTTTATTTATTTATTTATTTTTGCTTTTTGGGTCACACCCAGCGATGTAGAAGTTACTTCTGGCTCATGCACTCAGGAATTACTCCTGGCCATGCTCAGGGGACACTGGGAATTGAACCCGGGTCAGCTGCGTGCAAGGCAAATGCCCTACCCGCTGTGCTATTGCTCCAGCCCCCAAGACTGAATTTTTAAAAATTATGTATTACCTAGACTGGATGGAAATGTAACATAGACGCCAACTAAGCTTAACTAATAAAAGCATTCACACAGAAGGCTTAGCTAGCAACACCAGCTTAGTAAACCCGCAGACAAGGACTTAATGAATCCACGGTGAGATACAACCATTTTCACTCATTTTATTTTATGAAGTATTTTTAATCATTTCATCAGCCACTTAGTGGTAACAAGCCATATAAAATAAGTTATCATGGGCCTGCTAACGCTGTGAGGGATGGTTGGGAAAATCAAGACAGCATTGGTGGGAAGGTGACAGTGATGGTGAGATTGATGGTGGACTATTAAATGCCTGTAACATCAGCATGGACGTCTTTGTAAACCATGATGTGTAAGTAAAGCATGGGAAAAATAACCATTCCAGAGGATTCTGGGGTAAGAATGGGCTGACTATAGCCATGAGCCAAATGTACGCTCTAGATGTTTCTGTAAATAAAGTTTTATTGGAACACCCCCCTACCCCAGAATAGTGTAGTAGAGTGATGCATGCAAAGAGGAAAAAGGAAAAAGGAAATAGCAAAATGTGCAGAATGTCTTGTAATTATAGGTGGGGTCCCCAGAGAGCAACTCACCAGAAGAAGGTGATTTCTAGGGTATATGCCTAAAAGAATGGAGGGAGTCAGACTCCCCAGGAGAAGAAATAAGCAGGGGTTTGCATCTGTAACTGCTTCCCAGGCTGCCCGTAGAAGCCTACCTGCCTCTTGCGGTCTGGGGACATATCAGAATGTGAAGATAAAATAATGTGAGTAATTGTTGTAGATAATAAAGCTCTAGCTAGGTAATAGTTGGTGTTATTGTTCGGAAGAGAAAAGGGAGCGTTTCCGCCTGGTCCGGTGTTGCAGAGAGGTTCCTCCACGCTGTGCTCTGTCCTTCCGTTCCCAACAGCTACGGTCACTAGCAGAAATGTCCTAGTAGGAAAAGCCACTGTGAGTTCACCTCCGAAGGCAAATCTCAATAGAAGAGACACATCTCCTCATTATCTCACCCGCTGTAGGCTTATCTCGGAATCTCAATAGATTTTTCCGAAGTTTCAGGACTGTTCTGTATTTGCACTGGAGATTAGACATATTTTCCCAAACTATTTTTGATTCCTCAAATAAAGACCAGTTGGAAACAGAAATGTCCTCAGTTTCTTATCGGTATTAACTTCAAATGGTATGATTCTTCCGAAGTCACAGTTTCACCCATGGCCCATTCACGGTCACAACTGTGTCGAATTCAGTTCAGATGAAACTAAACCAGCCCCGGAAACATTTGTGAATTGTGTTTCAAAGCTTCCTGGTTTCCTCAGGCCCCTGCTGAGATCTCCTGAAACACAGTGACTGTCCACTTCCCTGCTGTGACTGAAACCAAACCATCCCCTCCCTTTTCATTTCTGTTTCTTTTAAGGTAATAAGCTTAATTAAAAATTTTTTTTGACATTTTTTTGTGTTTGGACCACACCCTGCTGTGTGTGTGGGGCTACTCCTGGCTTTTGGTTTGGGGTCACTCCCAGTGGTGCTTGGGGGACCAGGCAGTGCCAGGGATGGGTCTCCTGTATGCACTTTCCCCAGTTCAGGCATTTACTTTAAAGGGAGAATCCTGGGGCCGGAGCAATAGCACAGCGGGTAGGGCGTTTGCCTTGCATGCGGCCGATTCAAGTTCGATTCCCAGCATCCCATATGGTCCCCTGAGCACTGCCAGGAGTAATTCCTGAGTGCAGAGCCAGGAGCAACCCCTGTGCATTGCCAGAAGTGACCCAAAAAGCAAAAATAACAAACAAACAAACAAATAAATAAATAAATAAAGGGAGAATCCTTCCACTATGCTTATTGTAGTTTAGGGTCTACACAGTTAACGGGGTCATGTTTGGGAACTCTGCTGTTGAAAGTGCTTGTCTTGAGGGCTCTGTAACCTGCAAGTTACAGGTCTTCTTCCGCCCAGTGACTGCTGACAAATCCTAGGCGATGCTTCATGGTTTGTTCCTTTCATCTTTAAAGCAATCAACGTTAGGGCCCGAGAGATACTACTTGCCTTGCCTGTGGCCATTCTGGGTTCAATCCCCAGCACCCGTACGGTCCCCTGAGTCCTGCCAGGAGTGATCCCTGAGTGCAGAGCTAGCAGTAAGCCCTGACCACTGCCTGGTGTAGCCCCCAAACAAACAACAACAACAAAACCACTTTGACGTGTATATTATTCACATCGACCGGGGTAGGATTCCAGAGGAGCAGAGCACTGAATTCTTGGGGCACTTCATACCTCTGCCTCTCAACTGAATCCTGGTTTTTCTTTGTTTTTTAAAAAATTATTTTATTTTTATAAAGTTGTTCACAATAATTTATTAAATTTAATATTTTAACACCAGTCCCACCGCCATTGCACCTTCCCACTACCATATTTCGAATGTTTCCACCCCGACGCCAAATCCTGCCCCCAAAACAGAACCAAAGTAATTTATTTTGTATTGTTTGTTATGAATTTAGCAGATTTGTTAAAAATGATTCAAAAAAGGTTTCTTAGAAGTGTGTGAAGATTGTTATATTTCACCCAGGAGCCACTAAGCCCATCTATAAGAGATTAGTAATGTATTGTTAAAGGTTGAGCTGTGTGTGTGTGTGTGTGTGTGTGTGTGTATTTCCCCCTAATATTGGTTGCCATCTATTTTAAACCCCATCAAATGTGGTGTGCTACTCTTGATATATCAGTAGTATAAAGTATGAAATGTCGGTCGTGTGACTGCAAATACAGCTGCATGGGCCAGGAATAGATTTACTCATGGTGAGGCTCGTCCAAGAGTGAAGAGCGGCCGTGAGCATGGCAGCAGATTGAGTTCTGGGGTTTTTCGGCTGTCGGGGCTGGCTCTGTTGGGGCAGGGAGGGGACCTCACCCACCCCCTCCGGGTTGCCCCCGGTGAAACAGCCTAGCAGAGGGTCTGGGGGCATGTCTATGGCGTATCATTCTGTTCTCTCTTCCGAGAGATTGATTGTTGGGTCTGGATCCTGGTTTTTCAAAAGCATTAAGGAAACTGATATGTCGGGAAACACTGTGCGTCCCTCTGCACTCTGGCCTTACGATTCACTGAATGAGGCATTTGATGAGAAACCGGGGACGATCTCTCTACTTCCCCACGGGATTGTTTATTAAATCAGCGCTATACATAAATGTGAATTAGGTCATTTGAGCCAGAGCTTTCGAGGAGCTTGACATCCAAAGGGAAGGGACATAAAAGGAGCTTCGAGAAAACGACTCTAAGAATTTTACTTATGTGGGAGGGGAGTTGGATCACACCAGGTGATGCTCAGAGCTGACTCCTGGCTCTGTGCTCAGGGATCACTCCTTAAGGGGCTCCCTGGACCATTTGGGTGCCGGGTTTTGAACCTGGATCAGCCATGTGCGAAGCAAGAGCCTTATCCACTGTGCTATCTCTCTGGACCCAAAACTGTTTTAAGAATTAACTGTGAAGAGATTCATGCTGACCACTCAAGTCATGCCTACACAACTTAACAGATGGGACAAGACCTGGGACTTAGTTTGCATGTGGGAGCCCTCACTTCAGTCGCTGGCACTTCACGGTTCCCCACCCCACACTTAGAGTGTTCCTCGTCGAAATAAATGCTAGTTTTCAGTGGATTGAATTCTTCTGGGGATCTCTGACCTTCTGAGGCCTTTGCAGGAGCCAGAGCCTGACCCATACTGAGGGCTGCCTTTGGGAAGAACAGAGTCAACTCTGGTTTGGAAGAAGAACTCTGTGCTAAGTGGTGGGACGTAGTCAAATCTGGTTTGGAAAAAGAAGAATGCAATCCAGCGTGCCCAGAAAAACAACAGGATTAGCTGAGGCAGAGGGCCCCGGGTCGGTTTGTGGGGACATCTGGGGACTCCAGGAGGAGGAAGGCCCTCACGATGGTGGACAGTGCTGACTGTCTCTCTGGGGGGATGGAATGAAATGATTAGTCTGGGGAGGACACAGTTCGATTTGGCTGAGAGGAGGTTATTGGAAACCTCCTGAAGGGTGGACAGGGGGTGGACGCCAGGCAGGAGAAGGCACGTGGAGTTCCAGGGGGGAAACGGGGAGCTCCAGCAGCGCGCCTCTTGCCCCAGGGCTTGGAGACCCAGGGGCGCAGGGCCGGGAGGGTGTGGAGGAGCCCAGGGGTGTGTGCTGGAAATGGGGGGCGCCTGTGCTTGCCTGAAGCTGGACGGCAAGCCCCTGTGCGCACTGCCGCTGGCCTCCGGGAAGGTAAGAGTCCCGCTTCTTTGGACGTGCGTGTCTGGCGGCCCGTGAGGACCCATGTGCCGTGTGAGTTGCTGGACCGGTTCCTTAGCAGCTTCCGGATGGCTGCAGGGGTTCCCAGGGGCTGGTCTCCTGGCCGTGGTCTTGGAGCGCAGGCGGTAGCTGACCTTTCCTGCATGGCAGCATCCTTCTGGGACTTCAGAGCGTCTCCAGACCGATCCGAGGGACCAATATCCTCGGAAGTGGCTTGTCCTTCAGGTCACGCCCCGGGGTGGGGGGTGGGTGGCGAGCCGAGCCCGCGATGCTTCGGTACTGATGTTTGCTGACCACGCAGGCCCGGCCGGCCGGATGATGCTGTGCGCACGCGCCCTTCCTTCTCGCCAAGCGTCTGCGCCCCTCCCGCGGGCTGCTCAGCTCCGCGCCCGCCCGCGGTGGCACTGTGCCCTCGGATGCCCCGGGGCGACGCCCCAGCACTTGCAGCCACGTTTTATTTTTTTTTTCTTTTCTCTCTAGGGAACAGTGTGACATTGCCACGCACTCCTCAGTGCCTGCATGCTGAAAATCAAACAGAGCCCCTCCCCACCCCGCCCCTCCCCTGCGCAGATGCAGAGAAATAGGAGAGATGCTTAGAAACCTTTGTCTCTGCTGAAGCTGTAGGGAAACACGATGGGAGGAGAGCTCAGGAGGAGGTGGGGAGCACCGTGCGTTTATGTAAGAATGGGATGGGGGGGGGCTACACTCCCGCAGTACTCAGGGCTGACTCCTAGCTCTGTGCTCAGGTTGGTGCTTCTGCTGGTGCTCCGGGATAGAGCGTGGGTCCGTCACATGGAAGGGAAATGCCTTACCTCTGTATTTTTCCTTCAGCCCAAGCGAATGGTGACTTAGAACAAAGTAACTGGCTTAGTAGTCCACAGGACATGGGGGCATGGCCGCGTCAGGAGGCGGCGTCAGTTGGTTGGTATTAAGCATAACCTAAGCGTCACAGTATAAAATGTGCATCCGCCTGGTTTTGTCCGGTGCAAAATCTCAAATGCATTTACCTGAAGTCTGTCCCTTCTCCTGGGGCAAAGCTGTTCAGAGAGGGCGCGGAGGGCATCCGGCACCAGCGGCACTGGTGAATGGCATCATGGGCCGAGCGAGCACTGTGTTGGGGACAGGTGTGTGCCAAGACGGGGGCACCCCGCATAGCCCGGGGCTCGGGAAGCACAAGCCACCAATAGGGCAGGACAGATGTTACCTGGAGACAAGGGGGAAGGAGGCGTGGGCGGGCGGAAGCCGACAAAGGGTGATTCTCTCCGGAGGGAAGGGCCGGGTCAGTCTGGTCCAGCCCGCCAGGAAGACGGACCTGACTCCGGCCCCACACCCAGACGGCCAGCACCCCTTAGGGGCCAGCTCTGTAGCACAAAGTAAATGGGACTCTTAAGGTGTCCTGTGTGGGTGGGAAGTCACGGCGGCAGGGGACAGGTGGCGGCTTCTGGCAGGGAAACAGGGATGCCGTGCAGAGCCAGGGGGCAGAGGGGAAGGGCAGAGGTTCGGAAGTTTGGCTCCACTCCGAGCGCATCTGTGGTTGAGTTTTATTATTTGTTTGTTTGTTTGTTTATTCATAGCTTTTTGGGTCACACCCAGAGTTGCACAGGGGTTACTCCTGGCTCTGCACTCAGGAATTACTCCTGGCGATGCTCGGGGGACTATATGGGATGCTGGGAATCGAACCTGGGTCGGCTGCATGCAAGGCAAACGCCCTACCCACTGTGCTATTGCTCCAGCCCTGAGTTTTATTTTGTTTTGGGGTCACAGCTGGTGGTTCTCGGGCCTTACTCCTGGTGGGCTAGGGTGGACTATATGGGGTGCCAGGGATGGAACCCAGGTCAACGCATTGCAAGACAAGTGCCCGACCCACTGTGCTATCACTCCAGGCCCAAGTTTTGCGGTTTTTATTATTATTATTATTATTATTGAGGTGATGTGGTTTTACGGTGCTATTCCTCTTTTAAAAAAAATTTTAAAATTTCATTTTATAAAGAAGTTCACAATGTTTGATTACATTTAATATTCAAACACCAATCCCACCACCATTACACCATCCCACCCCCATATTTTGGATGTTTCCATCCTGAACCCCAACCTCTGCCCCAAAGCAGAATCAAAATAATATATTTTGTTTTGTTTGTTATGAAAAACTGCTGAAAATGCTACAAAAAAGTTTCCTTAGAGGAAAGAGTGTGAAGATTGTTGTATTTCACCAGCGGAGCCATTAAGCCCTTCTATAAGAGATCACTAACATGTTGTTAAAGGTTGAGCCTTCTGTGCTTATAGCACTGTAGCACTGTCATCCATTGTTCATTGATTTGCTCGAGTGGGCACCAGTAACGTCTCCATTGTGAGACTTGTTACTGTTTTTGGCATATTGAATACACCACGGGGAACTTGCCAGGCTCTGCTGTGCGGACGGGATACTCTCAGTAGCTTGCTGGGCTCTCCGAGAGGGGTGGAGGAATTGAACCCAGGTTGGCAGCATGCAAGGCAAATGCCCTACCCGCTGTGCTATCGCTCCAGTGCTTATATGTGTGTGTATGTGTATATATATACATATATATATATACACATACACACACATATATATACATATATCTGTAAAAAAAAAAAAGAAATACAAAATTTCCCTCTAAGATTGGTTGCCTCCTACTTTGACCCCCATCAGTGCGGTGCGGTGCTCGTGGAGTCTGGGTAGGGTGTGTGGTATGAAGTGTCCAGGAATAGGTTCATTCCTGGGTGAGGTTTGGCCTGAGCGTGTGGAGAGCGGACCTGAGCATGGCAGCTGTTTGAGTCCTGGAGGTTTTCAGCTGCCGGGACTGAGTCTCTTGGGGCGGAGAGGGGTCTCACCCACTCCCCTCCGGGGTTCCCTGAGTGAAACAGCCTGGTGGCAGGGTTATGGCGAGTGTCATGTCATGCTTCCTTCCGGGAGAGAAGGACATGTGTACGGTGCTATTCCTAATGGTTTCTCATGCACGGAATTCCAACACCACACCCATCACCCCTATCCCCCTCCCTCTCCCAAGACCCCTCCCTCCAAGCCCCCCACCAACTCGAGTGTGGGGATTAATTCTCCCATTATGTTGCCTTTGGCCCTTCGCGGCTACCTTGCTGTGGAACTTTAAGTGCCAAATATGAGAGGTGATTGTTTAAATTTTCACTTGGGGCTTACTCCAGAGTTGAGGCTGTAGGGCTCCTCCCTGTACTGAGCGCGTGCCATGTATGTGGGAGCCTGGGCCCCGCAGGGAGTGACTCCCCCACCTCTGTGTCGGGGGAGCCCCCAGGCACCAGCAGGAGGCCCGGAAGCAACATCCAGACCAACCACAGTGAACCTGGTCTACCAACACCCCTGCTTTGCTGGGTCATAGCTTCTGACCGGGAAGCCGAGGAGAAAGCAAAGCCATGTGTGGGAGGGACATGCCGTCTGTTTAGGGCCAAGCGGGATAAACAGTTTCAGAGATGGACAAAAACAGTGTGCCAGCTTAAAGGCTGCAGGAGGCACCCCACAGAGATCATCGACTTCATTAGGGGTCACTTGGATGTGTGTCGCCAGCCCAGGTTGAGGACTGAAATCTGCATTCAGCGCCACCTGTCACTGTCTCTTGACAGTAGTGAGGGTCCTGGGAGCACCTGCTTCGTGTGTCCTGAGAGGGCCAGGCTGTTCCTGCAGCCCCCAGCACAGCCGGGGCCCCCAGATCGAGAGCCTGTAGCAGGTTATAAGCAAAGTCCGGGTGCGGGGAAGCTGGAAGACCCCCGCCAGCTTCTCTCAGAGAGTAGATTGTATTTACTATTGTTGCTCATTCCTAGAAAAATGCTATTTTATTTTATTTCATTTTTTGATAGATTTTTAAAACTGAATCTGTGAGATAGACTCTTCCAAAACTGTTCATGATTAGGTTTCAGTCATACAGTGTTCAAACACCCATCCTTCCACCAGTGGACATTTCCCAGCACCAGTGTCCCGCGGTTCACCCCACTTCCAGCCTGGTTCTCTGGCAGGCATCTCTCCCTCCCTCCCTCTGTCCCTCCGTCCGTCCGTCCCTCCCTCCTTCCCTCCCTCTCCATCTCCCTCCCTCTCCATCTCTCTCTCTGTCTCTCTGTCTCTCCATCTCTCTCTCTGTCTCTCTGTCTCTGTCTCTGTCTGTCTCTCTCAAAACTGCCTTTTGGGCATTGTTTGTTTGCAATACAGGTACTGAAAGGTTACCAGGTACATCTCTTTACCTACTTCCAACACTCAGTTCCTGTCCAGTGTGATCATTTCCAACTATTATTGTCATATACCAGTCCCTTCTCCCTCTGACCTACTCTCTGCCCCCTCCACACACCCTTGTGGTGGAAAAATGCTATTTTAATGAAACAAGATTAGTCTAAAGCTAGGACTTTTATGATCATTGGGGTTGGGTGACATTTACTCACTCATTTATTTTTACAGTATTTAAACACTGTGATTTGTGAAGTTGTTCATAATACAGTTGTACAGTTGTTACGGACACTCAGTGTTCCAACCCCAACCCACCACCAAAGTGACCTTCCCTCCATCCATGGCTGCATTTTCCCAATGACCCCAAGCCCTTTCCCTTAGCAGGCACACAATTTATTTTATATTCCTTGTTACAACTCAATGGCCAATGGAATCATTTAAAAAAATACTGCCATAAAAGAAAATTGGTGAAAATTGTTAAGTCTCACCATGGAGTCATTGAGTCCTTGTCTGAGGGTTTAGTGGAGCCTTCTGTGCTATTATTTTTGCTTACTGAGCTTAAGTGGCTCCTGTGTTACTTTCCCATCCAATTTGGTGCTACTACTGGGATGTCAGTGCTGTGGAATTTGGAGGTGTTATGCTATTTTCATTATTTTTTGTGCTTTGGGGTCACAGCTGGCAGTGCTCAGAGGTCATTCTTGGGAGGACTGGAGGGACTGTGTATGGGGTGCCGGGGATCGAACCTGGGTCAGCCAGGTTCCAGACAAACACCCTCCCCTGTACCCTCTCTCCATCCCTGGGCTGTTTTTAATAGACATGCTGCAAGTGCGTGTAAAAGATGTTTCTTGGGGGTAAAAAATGTGCCATCATGGGGGCTGGAGCGATAGCACAGTGGGTAGGGCGTTTGCCTTGCACGCGGCCGACCCGGGTTCGATTCCAGCATCCCATATAGTCCCTCGAGTACCACCAGGGGTAATTTCTGAGTGCAGAGCCAGGAGTTACCCCTGAGCATCGCTGGGTGTGAGCCAAAAGTTAAAAGAAAAAAAAGACCATCAGACGAGATTGGGTGTGTTCAGGGTGGTATGGCCATAGACACATGTAAGCGTGAAAGTTTGTAAGTCTGTAACCGTACCCCTTGGTGATTCATTAAAAAATAAAATAAATATATATATATATATATATATATATTTAAAAAAGGACCATCAGGGGGCCAGAGCGATAGCACAGCGGGTAGGGCGTTTGCCTTGCACGCGGCCAACCTGGGTTAGATCCCCGGCATCCCATATGGTCCCCCAAGCACTGCCAGGAGTAATTCCTGAGTGCAGAGCCAGGAGTAACCCCTGAGCATTGCTGGGTGTGACCCAAAAAGAAAAAAAGAAAAAAAAAAGGACCATCAGGGGCTGGGGGAGATGACTCTGAGGACTGGAGCGAGTACTTTGCAGGGGGGAGGCCCCTGTTCAATCCTTGTCACTGCTGAGTCCCCCAGGTGTCCCCTTGTGTCTATCCCCCCCCACCCCCAGGAGGACCACTGGCATACTGGAGACTGTCGGGGCCAAGGGAGTGGTGACCGCTGAGCCCTGGCCCCGGCTGGACCCTGTGTTTCTCATCTCCTTCCAGTGCTCTCTCCTGCGCCCGCACCCCGGGGAGCCTGGGCTGAGCCGGAGTGGTGTCGGCTCGCTCCTGCTCCTTCCTCTGGGGAGAGGAGGCTCTTCCAAGCCGCCATCCTAGGGCCCCTCACTGCAACTCTAGGTCACTGGCCTGTGGTTCAGGACTCAGTCTGAGGGTGACCTGGGACACCCTGCTGGTGTTCGTGACACCTCCAGGGTTGCACCCGGCAGTGCTCAGGAGACCACGCCGTGCCAGGGTTGGCGCATGTACCCTAATCGCCACGTTACCTCGCAGCCCCTCGGGTGTCCTCAGGTCCGTGGGAGAGAAGCCTAAGAGCGAAGAACCCCACCGCTTGTTTAATAGTCCCTCCGTGTCACGCCCTGGTTACATTGTTTCCTTTGGAATCAAGTGTGTGAATCTGGTTTCCTTTTTGATTTACCGTCTGCCAAGGTGTACTTTTTTCATTAAGTGGTAAAAGCAGTTTTGCTCTAGAATATAAATGGTACATCGAAACAACGACAGATATTATCCAAAGGCCACCGAGTAATCGTGCCTGGGCTGTTCGTGTGGAAAGTGAGCTCAGGTTTCCTTTGTAGAGTGAAGAAACCTCTGCAAAAGGGACTGTCGTTTTTCTTTCCTTTTTTAAAAATTTTTCTTTCTGGGTCACACCCAGTGATGCGCAAGGGTTACTCCTGGCTCATGCACTCAGGAATTACTGCTGGCGGTGCTTAGGGGACCATATGGGATGCTGGGAATCGAACCCGGGTTGGCCACGTACAAGGCGGACGCCCTACCCGCCATGTTATCGCTCCAGCCCCAGGGGCGGTTGTTTTTCTATCAGCGCAGAAGTCAGATGGCTCAGCCGTCCCGAGGCGGGGATGCCTTCCAGCGGGCTCACTTGACAGTTTCCTAAATGAAGTGGTTGCTTCTAGCCTCGCCAAGCTGATGCAGACAGACAGGAGCGGATTGGGGAGGAGAGAAACGGTTTGCTCTGGGCCTTGTCCCAGGGCTGGTCAAGCCATCAAATTCCTGACAGGCGTAGGAAGAAGGGAGACTTTACCGCACAGCCAGAAGGAAAGCGCCTCGTCTGAAGACGCTGGCCATGAGTAAGGCTCAGAGGCTTTGTCCAAGGTGAGGGGCTACCGGATTCCCTTGAACCCGCAAACCGGCCATTGCCCCGAGGTCAGAGTCATCTACTCGCCAGGTGACCTGGCTTTGGGATGCTGTCTCCTGGACACCTGGGGGACATCTAGCTTTTACGAGTGTTTGAAGCTGGACACCTGCAGTGACCATAGCCCAGATCTCTGGGGCTAGACGTGGGGACCCTTGCTTTGGTTCTGTATTGTTCCTGGTTTGTGCTCAGGGCTTACTCCTGATTCTGTGCCCAGCGGTTATTCCTAACAGTGCTCAGAGAACTATATGGGGTGCCAGGGATTGAACCCGAGTTGGCTAGAGGCAAGGCAAATGCCCTACCCTCTGTCATATTTCCCCAGTCCCTGGGGACACTTGCTTTAATCTCTGGACAGGTGGCTTGGGAAAAAAACATCTAGCATATACCCACCATGTTTTTGGTCCATGCTTAACACGAGTGAGACCCCACGGTCTCCAGGGGACAGACATATAATTCAAGTAGTTTTGCAAAGAGAATATAAATTCAGTAAGAGAAGTATGGTTTCCCTTATCCTGTACATGCAGACTTGGACTCAGTGCAAGAAATGAAGGCAGAGGCTGGGGGCGGGGGGGGGGCAGAACATGCCGCGCGCTGAATGTGAGTCGGCGACTCCCACCGTGGTTTTTAAAACGTCGACACCCCAGCTGTGGTTTTTATTCGTCCTGTGTTTGTGAGTGGCTACTGTGCTTGCAGAGCTATAAGTTTCCACGGAAGAGTGTTAAAAAGTAATGCAAAGGCACCAGGAGATAATCCAGGGGTTAAGGCCACTTGCCTCCCCTGTGGCTGAGCACCAGGCCAGGAGTAGTCTCTGAGCACTGCCAGGCGTGACCCCAACTTTTGTTTAAAAAGTGGTAAGAGAAAGGAAGACCATATGTAAGTGCAGGCTTGTGAAATCTGCTTGGCTGGGGAGATGATACAAGGATGAAGATACCTGCCTTGACTCCAGATTCATCCCTGGCACCACATGCACTGTAGCACTGTCGTCCCGTTGTTCATCGATTTGCTCCAGCGGGCACTAGTAACGTCTCCATTGTGACTTGTTGTTACTGTTTTCGGCATATCGAATACGCCACGGGTAGCTTGCCAGGCTCTGCCATGTGGGCAGGATACTCTTGGTAGCTTGCCAGGATCTCCGAGAGGGACAGAGGAATCGAACCCGGGTCGGCCGTGTGCAAGGCAAACGTTCTATCCGTTGTGCTATTGCTCCAGTCCTCCGGTACTACATATGAGGACTAAATGAGCAAGGCCTAATATTTTTTTTTAATAATGTAGTAGTACTGCTATTGATTCAGCCATTGATTAAGCAGATTGAGTTGATTGAATTGGGCATGAACTCCACATTACTTTTTTTTTCAGAATGTTAATTTTATTATTATTATTATTATTATTTTTATCCCCGTGAGATACGGTTATAAAGCTTTCTTGTTTGAGTTTCAGTCACACACAATGATCGATCACCAAACTCTCCACCAGTGCACATCTCCCAACATGAAGGTCCCCAGTATCCCCCCCATCCCATCCCACCCTCTATGGCAGACAGTCTCCCCCATACTCTCTTGTATTGCTTCTTATGAATAGCATGAGATGTCAGGGCCGTGCTCTCCTGGAATTCTAAAGTTTTAGATGGTTAGGGTCTGGAGAGATCTCTGCAGTGAGCTGCTCAGTTCAGAGGTTCTTGTGTGTGTCTCTGGATCATGACCTTAAGGAGTTTAAGTAGCAGACGAGGGAGTTTACGGGCGTGACCTCCAGGGAAGAACTAATCCTTGACTGAGCACAGAACCTAGAGCACAGCCAGGTGTGGCCCCAAAACAAGTTAGTTTGGCTGAAGCTGGAAAATGAAAAATAAAATAAGTTGAAATTGCTTGACGTCGATCCTTTCCTGTACAGAAAGGCTACATACCTATGTGTACATGTGTATGTATCCATGATCTATGTATATTTAATGAGACAGTTGATGGTTTCCTTTTAATATTGAGGCGGCTGGATAGAGGAGTCAGTAAAAGCAGAGGCATTTTGGTAACTCTCAGGACGGTAAGTATTAGGAGAAACAAAGAGGAGAGAGAAATGACTATCCCGGAAGGCTTGACTAAGATAATAAATGGCTGTTTTCTCTTCAGATTTGAGACATTTCCTTGCTTGAAAAATGCTTAGCGGATGACTTGACTTGTCTGTCAGCTCTGAGTGTGACTAAAGTGTGCTGAAAATTCTTTGGAAAAAGAAATCAGTGATACTTCAAAAAGAATTAAGGAAAATTTAGTGCCACATTTTCTTTAAAGTAAACAAAAGTTGGGGCCGTGTAGTGGACAGTTCGGAGTCCTGCAGGAGTGCCTTGGGAAAAACACTTATGGCCAGTTTATTTTTTTTTATTTTTTTAATTAATAGTTTATTTTTAATTAGTGAATCAACGTGAGGGTACAGTTACAGATTTATACATTTTTGTGCTCATGTTTCTCCCTTACAAAGTTTGATAACCTATCCCTTCACCAGTGCCCATTCTCCCCCACCAGTAAACCCAACATCCCTCCCCCCCCTCCCCAGTCCCGTCTCCCCCCCACCCCACACTGCCACTATGGCAGGGTATTCCCTTTTGTTCTCTCTCTCTGATTAGGTGTTGTGGTTTGCAATTATGGCCAGTTTATTAATCGACTCCCTGTTTCTCCTTACTGCATCTTTTGCAGAGATGTTTCTTTCCCCGAACCATTCACTCATCTTGTCTTGGAATTTTTTATTTAAGGGGGCATGGTGCCCTGGGGACATTGCAGAACCCAGGGCAGATGGACTGCTGCCTTTGTTAGGAAGCTGAAGTCATTTCACTTTGAACTTCTTCCCGAGGCAGATGAACCGGTTCAAATGAGATTTACTCAATCATGGAAATAGAATTAAAAATAAAGAGATGATGTTGTACTGTTACCTCCTTCCCCTCCAAAGCTTGTTTCCATTCTTTTCTGGCAAACCGTACCATTTACTATTTTCACCGAGGAACCTTAAGCACAGCAGAGGTTTCTGCTTTTGTCTTTGGTTCGTTTGATTTCAGCAGAGAGGTGATGGCAGGTTTTTCTTCCTTTTCTTTTCTCTTTCTTTCTTTTTTCTTTCTTTCTTTCTTTCTTTCTTTCTTTCTTTCTTTCTTTCTTTCTTTCTTTCTTTCTTTCTTTCTTTCTTTCTTTTGCTTGCTTTCTTTTCTTTCTTTCTTTCTTTCTTTCTTTCTTTCTTTCTTTCTTTCTTTCTTTCTTTCGCTTGCTTTTCTTTCTTTCTTTCTTTCTTTCTTTCTTTCTTTCTTTCTTTCTTTCTTTCTTTCTTTCTTTCTTTCTTTCGCTTGCTTTTCTTTCTTTCTTTCTTTCTTTCTTTTGCTTGCTTTCTTTTCTTTCTTTCTTTCTTTCTTTCTTTCTTTCGCTTGCTTTTCTTTCTTTCTTTCTTTCTTTCTTTCTTTCTTTCTTTCTTTCTTTCTTTCTTTCTTTCTTTCTTTCTTTCTTTCTTTCTCTTTTTTGGGTCACACCCGGTTGTGCTCAGGGGTTGCTCCTGGCTCATACACTCAGGAATTACTCCTCGTGGTGCTCAGGGGACCATATGGGATGCTGGGATTCAAATTCAGGTAGGCCTTATGCAAGGCAAATGTCCTACCAGCTGTGCTATTGCTTCAGCCCTTCTCTCTCTCTTCTCTCTCTCTTCTCTCTCTCTTCTTTCTTTCTTTCTTTCTTTCTTTCTTTCTTTCTTTCTTTCTTCTTTCTTTCTTTCTTTCTTTCTTTCTTTCTTTCTTTCTTTCTTCCTTCCTTCCTTCCTTCCTTCCTTCCTTCCTTCCTTTCTTTCTTTCTTTCTTTCTTTCTTTCTTTCTTTCTTTCTTTCTTTCTTTCTTTCTTTCTTTCTTTCTTTCTTTCTTTCCTCCCTCCCTTTCTTCCTCCCTCCCTTTCTTCCTCCCTCCCTCTCCCTCCCTCCCTGCCTCCCTCCCTCCCTTTCTTCCTCCCTCCCTCCCTTCTTCCTTCCTTCCTTCCTTCCTTCCTTCCTTCCTTCCTTCCTTCCTTCCTTCCTTCCTTCTTCCTTCCTCCCTCCCTCCCTCCCTCCCTCCCTCCCTTCCTTCCTTCCTTCTTCCTTCCTTCCTTCCTTCCTTCCTTCCTTCCTTCCTTCCTTCCTTCTTCCTTCTTCCTTCCTTCCTTCCTTCCTTCCTTCCTTCCTTCCTTCCTTCTTCCTTCCTTCCTTCCTTCCTTCCTTCCTTCCTTCCTTCTTCTTCCCTCCCTCCCTCCCTCCCTCCCTCCCTCCCTCCCTCCTTCCTTCCTTCCTCCCTTCCTCCCTCCCTCCCTCCCTCCCTCCCTCCCTCCCTCCTTCCTTCCTTCCTCCCTTCCTCCCTCCCTCCCTCCCTCCCTCTCTCCCTCCCTTTCTTCCTTTTTCCCTCCTTCCTTCCTTCCTTCCTTCCTTCCTTCCTTCCTTCCTTCCTTCCTTCCTTCCTTCCTTCCTTCCTTCCTCCCTCCCTCCCTCCCTCCATCCCTCCCTCTCTCCCTCCCTTTCTTCCTTCCTCCCTCCCTCCCTCCTCCCTCCCTCCTTCCCTCCCTCCCTCCTTCCTTCCTTCCTTCCTTCCTTCCTTCCTTCTTCCTTCCTTCCTTCCTTCCTTCCTTCCTTCCTTCCTTCCTTCCTTCCTTCCTTTGTGTTAGGGGTACCTTTCCAGAGAAGCCTCTGTTTAAAACAGAGGAACTGTGAGACCTGAGACCCAGCTCCCTATTTCAGTTAGGGGAGACCCCACAGGAATGAAACAACGAGGTTCTCTTTCATATCAGCCCGCGAAAGCTGCAGGAAACCTTCTGAAGAGCTCAGGGTCATTCATGGTGGGGCTGGGGGACCATATGGTGTGGTGTTTGGGGTCAAGTTTGGGTTGGCCGAGTGCAAAGCAAGTGCCTTCTCCGTGTTCTATCTCTCTGGCCCCGCTAGAAAGGTTGAAATTGGCAGCTTAGAGACAGTTGGAAACTGGGGTCCCAAAGTTTTGGTGGGATGTCCAGGAGCTCATCAGGTCATACACAAGAGTGTCTAACACTCGTGTGTCCAGTCGTGGGAACTCAGGCCTTTCCCCAAGATCTCCAGCCAGCCTCACTTCCTGCTTGATTTTGGGCCACACCTGGCAGGCTACTCCTGTCTTTGTGCTGAGGTCAGGTGTCCCCTCGTGGTGGTGCCTAAGGGACCCCCTGAGATGTTGGGATTGAACTTGGGCCTTCAAGCATGCAAAGTATGAGCTCCAGCGCTTCACACCGTCTCCCTG